>NC_058165.1:13768251-13773856 GCF_020080835.1 Cotesia glomerata
TATGTAATATAACGCAGGATGTTGCCGCGATTGTGTCTACAGTTCTTGACGGATCTAGATGAAATTTGTTACACATATTCTATAGATAATAACCTTGGATGAGTTCGAAGATGAGTGAATTCCATCAATAAGTTTAGAAATGGCAGCTCTTTAAAATTATCAAAATAGTGAAAATCACGTTTTCGGTTACTTCATTGATGTATAACTTTTGATTGAAAAGAGATACCTAATTTGTAACAAATTCATGTGAAAGCTCATGAAATTACCTTTAATTTGACGAATATAACATTGACATTTTGACTATTTTTAGTTATTTTATCAAAGTTAAGAGTTCTATTGAACCATTTTCAGGCAATGTATAGTGCAACCGACTTATGAATGTTATTCTGTTGAGAATTCTCAACAGATCCTAATGAAATTTAGTATACAAATTCTTTACACAATTAGCTTGCATGAGCATTAAAATGAGTGAAATCCTTCGTTTAGTTTAGAAATAGTAGCTCTTCAAAATGATCAAAATAGTAAAAATTACGTTTCCGGTGACTTTATTTATGTATAACTTTTAATAGCAAAAAGATAACTGATTTTTGATAAATTCATGTAAAAGCTTACAAAATTACTTCTAATTTGACGTATACAACGTTAATTTTTTGACAATTATTAGTTATTTTATCGGTTATTCACCACAAAAAAATTATTAAAATTACAAAAATTATAAAAATTGTGATTTTTGTAATTTTACTTCTGAACAACTTTTGATTGAAAAACGATAGCTCAATTTTAAAACTTTCACTTTAAAGTTGGTTAATTTCTCTTTAATTTATTTTTGAAAAATTTAATTTTTTGACAATTTTGTAAATATCAATATCAATAATATTTCAAATCAGGAATTCAGGAACAAAACGAATAAATATAACGTCATAAATGTGTAAAGTAAGTAATCATAGCTAATCACTACGATTTTTTTTTCCCGCCGCTGCCAAATCCAGTTGTAGTCTGTTTGTTAGTAACCATTTCGACACTTATTTCCATATTGGCCAATAATAACTCAGGTATACTCATTTTTGAACCATCGTCAATTTTGGAGATGTCCTCAATGCTAGTAACCTCAATCATCGCAATCCCTATGATATAAAGCGTAAATAAAAAAAATTATAATAAACAATTGTTCTTAGGAAAGAGAAAAAATATTTTACTAATAAATATTGTTAATATTTTAAATTAAAAAATTGTTGAATGGAAGGTAGTAGATCAGTTAATTGTGACTAAAATTCAATTGTTAAAAAATATTCTAATTAATTAATTTAATAAATTAGATTGAATATTTAAATTAACCTCTCAAAATTTTGAGTGTTTCGGATACTTCAACTGGCTCTCCTTTTAGGAATGGACTGATAAAGTTGTCAGTGAAATTAATTATTTTAATTTCCAACTTATATTTGTTTTTGTTTGCAATTGATCCAACGCAAGAATCTCTCGCGAAGTCTTTTCCCCGTATTCTAGCGATGTTCAGTTGAGTTTTTATATATCCTTGGACACCTATAAGATAAAAAAATTAATTATCTCCAATGAAATTTTAATTCTTCTTAAGTTAAAATAATATAAGTTGTATATACGAATTTTTTTGTTAATGCAACCATCACAATTTTCAATTTCAACAAGAGGTAGGGATTGCTTTTCTTGAGAAACTGGTCTAGACGCAACTTTTCTAATAACGTTGACTTGAGTGTTTGATTGGATGAACAATTCAATTTCAACGGTGCTGTAATTGTAATATAAATTTTTTCCAATGAATTTTGAAAAAGCTCCGTCAATATGCACGATCTATAAAAAAAATTAATTAATATTTTAACAATTATTTAGCAACTAATTAATAATATTAGCGGGTAGTAAAATTTCATTACAGCATTATTTGTAATTTTGTCCGTGACACGATCAATTTCATCACTCCACACACTCACTTGGACTGACTCTTGGTCATCATTTGATAAAACGAATTTGAAAACAAATGATACCTCGTTGGTTTCTTGATTTACGTGTCTTCTAGTAGGAAAAATTCTAACAACTCTTCCAACAATTTCGCTAATATAAATATTAATGATATTTATTAATTTTTTTTAATTGGTTATTTGCATAATTATTAATAATTTACTCACATAGTTGATGAAGAAGGTTTGAGTGATTTTATGAACTCAGATGATGATAATTCAATGGGTGACTCCTCGGGTGGTTCTTGGTTCCCATCATCGACTTGGCTAGAGTCATTGTTATTGTTCTCTTGTCTCTCAAGCAAATCTGCAACAGAACTCAATGATTCTTTAGGGTTATTATCTGAATTAAGATTTTTTTTTGGTTTTGTCATAATTATTTTTTCAATCACAAAGTAAATCTATATTTTATTGCAAATTGTTTCCTTTTAATTATATTTATAAGAGAGATTTTATTGATTTGTTTACGTCGTTTGAGTTTAGATAGTCAGTTGTTTGTTAATCCTAGTAACCTCGTTTGCTGATTTTATTTTTATTCGAAATTTAAAAAATTATTTTGTTATTGATGAATAAAAATTTAATATAAAGAAATAAAATAATATACAATTTTTTAAACGAAGTATTTAAGAAATCATTGAAAATTATTAATTTTTAACTTCCCGGTAAGAAAAATTGAGAATTTTTTTAAATTCAGGAAGTTATTGGTTTTACCCCGTTTTGCGAAAATCGAGTTTTCATCAGATCTCGACGTTTTGAGGTCCTAGAAAGCTGTCCTGACTACTCCCGCGATGGTGTCCGTGTGACTGAATAAAAACTAATCCACTCTTAAACTTGAAAAATCATGTCGATTGCCACGAGTCTCGTCAAAATCGATTGATTCGTTCGGGAGTTATAAAAACGTCATAAGTGCAATTTGGAGCGCTTAGATATGGAATTAGCGGGAGGTTATAGGAATGACCTTTAGGGTCAGCCGTTTTCTAGATTTTTTCTAACAACTTTAACAGGAAATTAAGTTAAAATTTTTTAAGCAAATGTTAAAATTTACAATCACCGATCTAATTACTACAAGTGTTAATCGATACTTAGAAATTACGGATATTTTTAACCTTTCTAAATGTTTTTCAATATATTGTAGATTGAAAACAAGTATTTATTTTCAATTTTTTGAATTTTATAATATAAGTTATTGATCAATTAATATTTTCACTGCATATACTGTAATTAGTTTACTTACCGATTCTTCTGTGTGCGTATCTATTTATTCACTTTATCTCAACTTTTAACACATTTTGTTTTATTTGTACAAAAATTAAAAAAAAAACGAAAATTTTTAGTAGTTATTTTTGGTATTGATTTAGAATTTCGAATTATCGTATGTTTTTAAATTTTCCATTATTTTCGAAATTACAAGTATATTAAAACTTAAATTCTATGATCAGTTCTTCAGGTTTAATTTTGCTATCTTGGGTATTTTTATATTGATTGCACAAAATGATTTAATAGAATAGTCTGGAGTATCCATTGAAAATAAACAACTATGATGAAATAACAGAAAAATATAAGAGTTTTTTTCTGCAAGCTTTACATGGTTAATTCTCTGTGAAAGAAGAAAATGAAAAATAATAGTATATTAGAGTATAATTATATTAATATTTGTTTTCTTTCTCATAATAGATATTATAGTTTGCTTTGTTGATTTTTAATTTCCCGCTAAGAAAATCGAAGATTTTCAAAAATCAGGAAGTTATTGTTTTCACTCCGTTTTGCAAAAATCGAGTTTTCATCAGATCTCGACGTTTGAAGATCACAGGAAGCTTTCCTGACTATCCCCGTAAGGTTGTCATGGTGTCTGTATTTGTGTGTGTGTATGTGTGTGTGTGTATGTGTGTGTGTGTGTGTGTGTGTGTGTGTGTGTGTGTGTGTGTGTGTGTGTGTGTGTGTGTGTGTGTGTGTGTGTGTGTGTGTGTGTGTGTGTGTGTGTGTGTGTGTGTGTGTGTGTGTGTGTGTGTGTGAAAGTATGTGAACCGCTTATAACTTTTGAACGGCTTGACCGATTTCATCGCGGTTGGTGACATTCGAAAGAACTTGACCAAACTTAGATTTTGAAAACTATTTGGACCGATTTAGATCAACAGATTTAGAGAAATCTTAAAAAAACTGAAAAAAAAATTTTTTTCAAATGTAGTTTTTTTGGAATAACTTTCAAACAGCTTAAAGGTTCAATTCCAAAAAATAATCAGCTTTTAACCTCAAAAATCCACGTCGATTGCTACCAGTCCGGTCAAAATCGGTTGGTTCGTTCGAGAGATATCGTGAACAAAAGAAAACCAAAAAAAGTGATTTTTCGGAATATTTTTCGAAATACAATTATCATTATTATTATTATTATTATTATTATTATTATTATGTTATTAAATGCTCAGGGGGGTTGTCCCCGAAGTCCGACTCTCCGAGGGCCCAGCTTGAGCTCTATCCATTACTGCTGGACCACTCCGCACAACAAGGCGGTTAGCGGCCACAGCAGGCCAAAGTCATTTCCCTAAGTAGACGGAGGGAACCTAATATTACAGCCTTCTGCATCCTGACAGCCAAGAACTCAGATTTTGACGTGCAAGCTGGAACTCTGGCAAGTGAGGATACAAAAGACTGTTTCATCTTTCCAAGGACGCCAACGATTAGGACGACTAGTTTGACACGGTAACCTGGGTAAAGTTTGCCAATTTCAAATAGAAGATCCTGATATATTTTTCTTTTGTGCTCTTCTTTGGCTGAGATGTTGTGTTCAGCCGGGGCCGAGAACTCAATGACATAAATGTCACGAGTGGCCTTGTCGAAGAGCACAATATCGGGTTTGTTGTGATCGATCCGCCGGGTTGTTGCAAATGGCATGTTCCAGTAAATTTTGCAACTGTCATTCTCAACAACCTGGGGAATATCTCCTGGTAGATAAGGCAGCACTGGTGTCATATCAATACCGTAGTAATGACGAAGATAGTAGTACAGTACTCTCAGGGCAGCGTTGTGACGCTGGATATATGCACCTCTCGCCAGCACAGGACATGCCGACAAAAGATGTATGAGCGTCTCCGGGTGTTGTTTACACATCCTACATGACGTGTCCAGAAGCTGCACCTGGAGCACCTTGCTACGGTATTCTAGAGTGTTAATGACACCATCTTGGCAGGCAAATATGAACCCTTCAGTCTCGGACATCAGTCCAGCTGACTTTAAGAAGGAAAAGGTCAGCTGGGTGGACAAGCCATGATCACGCACGTGTTTGAAGTACACGCTGTGCATGGACTTGTCCATCAGTTCGCCTAGGAGTTGTTTTTCCTCGGCGTTCCTGATGACGCTCTTAAATTCTTCCTTTCGGAGTTCCATAAGAGCGTTTATCTCTCCAAGACCAAGGGTTCTTGCTGCATATATAGCTGCCTTATACAAGAACGACCCCTTATGCGCATTTTCATGTTTATGTACAATTTGCATAAGGAAGTCATCCTCGTCTGCAGTGAAATTGACAACCTCGAATGTTAAGCCCAGGACCAAACGATCATGCAGCCGCTCCAAACTCTGGAGACCTCTCCCACCGATGGACCGGGAGAGGTATAATCTAGCGA
>NC_058165.1:13773956-13779021 GCF_020080835.1 Cotesia glomerata
GAGATAGTCACTGAGCCATAATTTATAGCTAAATTTGTCATTAAAGACAAATTTGGGAACTGGGGAAATAAAGGATAAAGGGGGGAGGAGGGACCTTACTCAGTAGGAATTTTTCGGTAACCGAAAAAAATAATTCAGACAGCCCAGACCGGGACTCGAACCTGGATCATTTTGGTTACGCGCCAAAGGCGGCTCTACCAAGTTAAAGCTATCCGAGACATTGTCCGTAACTACCATTCCGTCACCTAATAAGACCTACCGAGTAATAAACACCACCGTCCATCTTACGGTAAAGAGCCATAATTTATAGCTAAATTTGTCATTAAAGACAAATTTGGGAACTGGGGAAATAAAGGATAAAGGGGGGAGGAGGGACCTTACTCAGTAGGAATTTTTCGGTAACCGAAAAAATAATTCAGACAGCCCAGACCGGGACTCGAACCCGGATCATTTGGTTACGCGCCAAAGGCTCTACCAGTTAAGCTATCCGAGACATTGTCCGTAACTACCATTCCGGGTAGCATGGTAGTTATTTATTTCGGTAATCCCGGTAATCCCGGTAATCCCGCACTCTCTGGATTAAACCGCGGTAAAATAACGTTGTTCCTTGTCGAAGACGGGTTTGGTAAAAAATTCTTCATAAACTCGAAAAATGTACTCCACTGATCAGGTGCTGGACCAGATGGAGACGATCCCACTTCTGATGTCGGAGAGGCAGGATCTTCTGTTAGAGGTTCAGCATTTTGTGATTTACCCATTTTTATTATTACAATTAATTAATATTCCCAATTACAATAAGATCAATTATCAAGAATGAGTAGGTAAACTCGTACAAGATTAATTTAACTTAGAATGCTAACAAAATTATAAATATCTTTGCGATAGACCGAGAGACTTGAGAAATAACGAATTCGCGATCACCAGGACGTCCGTTCCAATCTCAATTCCAAATCCAAGACTTGTCTTTTTCCCCAACTTATTCTCAAATAGTCTTGCCTGCTGCATATTTCTCTCTTTTCCATATTAATTTTTATGAAGTACCTCTATCGTCCTGGGGATCCCGACTCACGTTGACCACCATGTGCCTACCTAGGCCTAAGCCTACCGCAATAAAACAATTTCGTTAAAACTTATTTTACAAAATATTAAAGTAATAGTACATTTCTTAAAATTACTAAAAATAGAAATATCCTAAAGAATATTCTCATCACTTTGACAGAAAATACTTCGCTGTACTTTATTCTCCGACATATATATATATTTTATATAATGATATCTAATGGATATAATGATATATAATGAAATTTTTAAGATTCTCCATTGCTTTAAAATTTATAATTACTTTAAAATTAAAAAAGAATAGAAGTAGAATCAGAATTAAAATCTCTAATTTTGATGCAATTATTTGTTTAGTATATGGAACTATATATTGCTGGAGGGCTTGGGTAATAATTTTATAACTGGACAAAATTATTAATTTCGTAAAATCCAATTTTTCTATGAGTTAAAACAGTTCCTATTTCATTATTTGATTTGCAAAATACTATAGATTAAAAATTATTAATCATTGAAGCAATAGTACCCTTAGATAAAAAAAAAGAGAATGTTTAATTTATAGTAATCAAAAAATACCACACTGGAGTAAAAAAATTTATAATGCAATTATATATGATTCATGTATAATTATACATGATTTCCGTATAAATATATATTATGTTATTTATAATTTTATATAATCATATATAATTTTTTTTTTTATATTTGGTTATTCATAATTATATTTACCTTTACCATTATATAATTGTATATAATTATTAAAAAAATGTTGCATCTAATTTTGTATTATTATACATATTCATATGTAATTAATAAACCATATGTAATTATATATAATTGTAATATAATTATATGAGAGTATATACAATTATATATAAATTTTTTTTCCAGGTAGTAGGAAAAAAGGTGTTTTATTCTGTGAATCTTATTTCATTAATAATCTAAATAAAATATTTCACTCACTTTTGAATTTTACTCTGAAAGGAATTAAAAGGCTCAAAATCATTATTTTTCCATTCATGCCTTTTATTTTTACAATGTATAGCATAACTCGTGATGACGATTAAAAAAAAAAATTTTCTTACAAAGAGCCGGGTAAAAAAAATTTTATATATTTTTACAATAATCACAAGAACATGTATAATTATATATAATATAATTTTTTGTACCCAGGAATCTTTATTTTTTTAATTACTTCGGTCTGAATGGCAAAAATAATTTTTTTTGTCGATCTTTTGGCCCAAAACCTTTTTTAACTGCTGTAGTGTGTCCTTTTCAAAATGTATCCAACATTATATTATATTTTTTAATCCTTTACACTCCGATATTACACTCTGATATTACACTCTGATATTAGTTCTATATAGAATCTGAATTAAATATTTTCAATCATGCAATACTTTTCAATGGTACTACATTACTCGATTTTTTTGTCTTTTCTTACTAAGCATAAATTGAGTTATCGCAAATGAAATTTTTTGGTGCTATTAAATACTATTTAAAAATAATTATTATAGAAATTTTATCTACTGATGAGGACCTATGAAATTTTTAGTAAGTAAACATAAATATTTTCGTCGAACTGTTGCATTTTTATTATAAAATTTCAAAATTATTTGGTTGAATACATAAATATACATCAGATTCATTTTCATGACTTAAACTTTCTAGAGCAACGTAAACAAGCTTTGATTTAATCATTGATATTGGCAACTCTGAGATCTCATCATTACAACTATTTACTTTCCATATATATTCTAACTCTGCAACCAAGTTCACTTGTAAAACAGCAACATTCATGTATGCTTCATAATTTTTCAAAGAAAAATTGTTTATTTCTACTATACGTCCATCATGAAGAAGTACACAGGAGTTATTGGTTTTGAGAGATTTTTTATAAGCTTTACCAGTGTTTACAAGATCTTTAAAAATGCACCGACTATAGTTGACCGTCGAACAGTTGGTCGGTTCTGTGTTTCATGATAATAATGAAAAGACTAATAAGTAGTGTTGTACAATTTCATCGACTAAGCTGGCAAATAAGCTTAATCTGGATAATTCGTTCATCAGCTAACAAGCTGATTTAAATGAATCATTTAAGCTATACAGCCAATCAGTTGGTTGAATTAGCCAAAAGACTGATTAATAAGTTAAATGATTTTTTCATTACACAGCACTTTTAATGGTTTATCATTTATTAAGTAAAAATTATCATCATATCATAAATTATTATAGTATTTTCATTAATTTCTAATCTTAGTTCCACTCAGAATTTGAAATTACCAAAACGTCATATGACGTCTTTATTTTATTTGATCTAACGTCAGATTAAAATTTTATTTTATAAAAAAAATCAGAAAAATAATTTGCATGGAGCATTTCATACAGAATCGGCCATTTTTTTAACCACCTAGTCCAATATTTTTTTTAGAATTTTATTTGTTTTCAAGACAGATCAACAATATGGGAGAAAATTCTTTCTAAGAATAAGCTTTATTTTTTAGTTTTATTTTTCCAAAAGTCAAAACTTCGCAAAAAATGCGCCAGTTGAGAACGTTTGATTTTTTAAATAAATTATTTTGAAACCGCTGATTCACGTTTTAATACTACATAAACAAGGCTTACTTAATCTAATATAATCTTTCAGAAATTTAAAGCTTTTTTTGGAGCTCGAAAAATTTATCTCCAGGAATAGTATACTACTTACCTATGCCAGTAAAATAAGAAAAGTCTCAGAAATCGCTTATTTGTCAAACTCGGCTTCGTCTCTGCCAACAATTACATTTCATCTAAGACTTATTACTATACTGGCCTAGGTATGTAATGGACTATTTTTTAACTTGTCGGCGAATGTTTTTTTCAAAAAATTCACCGTCTCTAATAAAGCTTTTTTATACTGCCGTAAAGTATGGAGATTTGTTTTCAATAATATTAAAAATTGTTCTCCAAAAATCAAATAGTAATTAATATAGTGAGCCGTGCAAATTATTACTCATACGATAATTATCCTATTAATTGTAGAACTAAAATAATAGTAGAGGAGACCGTGGGAGATCGACCTTCACCGATCTGATAACCAGATGAGACATATTTTTTATCGAATATAATTTATAAACAAATATGCCTATAATTACTTGCCTATCTGAAAGTGCTCATGGCTATTTTTAATTAAATTAACTTTAATCGATTTTTTTTCATCACTTTCATTCTTTTGGTAACCAAATGAATTTTATTTCACTGTTAGTTTTTAACACACAGAATATGCCTCAGTAGGCTTGGCTACTTTACCATTTTGTGTATAGCTACCTCACAAGCCAATGTGAACAGGTAAGTCAATATAGGTGACTCCATCGTTCTGCTAACTTATCGAAAGTTATATCAAATTTTAGATTTCTTTCTTATTACAAAATCAGTATCATATAGACTTACTTCCTGCAAAAATCATACTTAAAGCACTATTGCCTATTAAAAACTTTTTAGAGTTTTAGCCATCTGATAGGTGCGAGAGAGAAAGTAGAGCGTCCGAAGTCTATGTGGTAGAACAGGACACAACATAAGCAGCTGCAAGTTACCTGACCGTTGAATGTATCCGAGTGCGCATGCTCGTGTACATGTGAGTGACAGAGACAGCATTTATTTACACTTGTCATTAATTTTGAACTCCAATTCTATTATAACTAATTTCGATTACAATTTTTATATTATTTCACACTATACGTGGCCTTTACAGCTATGCAAAACTCAAAAATAAATAAGTTAATATATTAATATTTTATTATATTAATATATTAATAAATAAATAAAAAAAAACTAATTCAACAAAACTTTTTATCATTTTAAAGCTAAATTGTAAAATTAAAAAATTATAAAAAAATCTATATTTTTTATTAAAGATTAAATAGAGAATAATTTATTTATTATTTTAAATGAAATAAATGCCGTAAAGCGGGAAAGAATAACTGTTACTTTTAAAATATTAGTATAAAAAATAAAAAATAATTAATCTATA
>NC_058165.1:13779121-13800992 GCF_020080835.1 Cotesia glomerata
AACTCATAGAAAAAAAATTTAACACATTTTGAAGATCCGACTCGTTTTATGTACGAAACTAAAAAGTGTTTTTGCTTTTGAAACCGAAAATAATTTTTCGGCTCCAAAAAATACAAACAGTCCCTAAAAATGATATATGGACGCCCTCTAAAAAGCTAAAACTACCCTCACAGCCACCCCGCTGAAGACTTCAGAATGTTTTTCAAAAGCTTCTAAAAAAATCCTCTGCGAGGGTCCTTGGAGGCTGCCGATTTTTAGAGCACTTCTGAGTACCCCTCACAATACTACAAAAACCATTAGGCCGCTAACACCTCCGGAACTACCCTCCAGCCACCCTAAAGACTCCATAAATTGAAAAAAATGTAAAAAATCCTTTCAAGGGTCCTTAGAGGCTGTCGACTTTTTAGAGTACCCTAGCAGTTCCCCACAATAATAAATAAAATAATCAGCGGGCCGCTAACACCCCTGGAACTACCCGCTTCCAGCCACCTCTAAAGACTTATGAATTTTTTTAAAAAGTAAAAAATCACTTCAAAAGTCGCGGAGGCTGCCGCTTTTAAAATACCCCTAGTTCTTGCCCACATAATACACAAAGGTATCAGGCCGCTAACACCCCGGAACTACCCCTCCAGCCACCCTGAAGACCCAAAGAATTTTTTCAAAAAATTCAGAAAAAATCTTTTCAAGGGTCCATGGAGGCTGCCGATTTTTCCGGGGAAACTGAGTGCCCCACATAATACAAAAATAATCCGGGCTGCTAACACCCCCGGAACTCCCCTACAGCGACCCTGAAGACTTAGAAATTTTCTCAAAAATTCCGAGAAAAAATCCTTCCAAGGGTCGCTTGGAGGCTGCCGATTTTAGAGCACTCCTAGTACCCCTCCACATAATACAAAAATCATCAGGCCGCTAACATCCCGGAACTACCCCTCCAGCCACCCCGAAGACTTATGAATTTTTTTCAAAAATTAAAAGAAAATCTTTTCAAAGGGTCATGGAGGCTGCCGATTCTTTAGAGCTTGCTTCTAGTACCCCCACATAATCACAAAAATCATTAGGCCGCTAACACCCCCAGAACTACCCTTCCAGCCACCCTTAAAGACTTATGAATTTTTTTTCAAAAAATTAAAAAAAAATCGCTTTCAAAGGGTCCGCGGAGGCTGCCGATTTTTCAGAGCACTCCTAATTACCCCCCCACAATATATATATAAATAATCAGGGTTGCTAACGCGGAACCCCCCTGGAGGCTCCAGCCACATGCCTGAAGACTTAGAGGTTTTTATTGTACCTCAAAAATCCTTCGAAGGGTCCTTGGGAGGCTACCGATTTTTAGAGTACTCTTTGTACCCCTCTACAAAATATAAAATCATCAGGCCGCTAACACCCCGGAACTACCCTTCCAGCCACCTTAAAGACTCATAAATTGAAAAAATGTAGAAAAATCCTTTCAAAGGGTCCTTGAGGCTGCCGCTTTTAGAGCACTCTCTAGTACCCCACAATATATAAAAAAATAATCAGGCTGCTCTAAAAATCGGCAGCCTCCAAGGACCCTTGAAAGGATTTTTCTACATTTTTTCAATTCATAAGTCTTTAGGGTGGCTGGAAAACGTATTTCTGGGGTGTTAGCGGCCTGATTATTTTTATATATTGTGGGGGATACTAGGAGTACTCTAAAAAATCGGCAGCCTCCAAGGACCCTTAAATGGATTTTTTTTCAATTTATGGGTCTTTAGGATGGCTGAAAGGGTAGTTCCGGAGGTGTTAGCGGCCTAATGATTTTTTGTATTATGTAGGGGGGTACTAGAAGTGCTCTAAAAAATCGGCAGCCTCCAAGGACCCTCGCAAGGATTTTTTTAGAAGTTTTGAAAAAAATTCTGAAGTCTTCGGGGTGGCTGTGAGGGTAGTTTTGCTTTTTAGAGGGGTCAATATATCATTTTTAGGGCTATTTGTATTTTTTTGGAGCCGAAAAACTATTTTCAGTTTCAAAAGCAAAAAAAATTTTTTTTTTATTTTCGTTCATAAAAAAACGATCGGATCTTCAGGTACATGTTAGAACCATTTATTACAAAGTATAAAAAATACATAAAAAAATGAAATTCAAATATTTATTTAGCACGTGTTGTCACTAATAAATGATTTTCGACTATACAGGAGCATGTGCACTCGGATACATTCAACGGTCAGGTAGCTTGCAGCTGCTATGTTGTGTCCTGTTCTACCACATAGACTTCGGACGCTCTACTTTCTCTCTCGCACCTATCAGATGGCTAAAACTCTAAAAGTTTTTAGCTAGGCAATAGTGCTTTAAGTATGATTTTTTGCAGGTAAGTCTATATGACTGATTTTGTAATAAAATAATCTAAAATTTGATATAACTTTCGATAAGTTAGCAGAACGATGGAGTCACCTATATTGACTTACCTGTTCACATTGGCTTGCCAGGTAGCTATACACAAAAATGAGTAGGCAAGCCTACTGAGGCATATTCTGTGTGTTAAAAACTAACAGTGAAATAAAATTCATTTGGTTACCAAAAGAATGAAAGTGATGAAAAAAAATCGATTAAAGTTAATTTAATTAAAAATAGCCATGAGCACTTTCAGATAGGCAAGTAATTATAGGCATATTTGTTTATAAATTATATTCGATAAAAAATATGTCTCATCTGGTTATCAGATCGGTGAAGGTCTATCTCCCACCGGCTCTTAGACTATAAGTAATTCTATTCGAGAGGTGTACAGATATAAGTGGCATTTTAATCGAATTGAGCAGAAGTTTTAAACGACGATATTCTTTACATAATACTTATATTAATTATGAGTTTGATGCATTATGTTATTTACTAACAACAATATGATAATAACAATAAATAATAATAATAATAATAATAATAATAATAATAATAATAATAACGACAATAATGATAATGCTTGTTACGCTTTGGCAAATTTTAAATATATTTTGAATTTAATAAATTATTATTTAAATTAATTGATTATATAGAGTATGTTTTGTTTCAAATAAATATAAATATGTTATCGAATACAAAAAGACACACACACGCAATCACGTACACCCGAGTACACGCACTGCACGCGCTTATATCCATCCACACAAACATATGCGCTCCTAAGCACTTACACACACACGCTCACATACAGACACACGAACCGACATCCACACACACACTCGCACACACACACAAATTTAGGGATAAGGATAAATTCAGGCCTTACAAATTATAACATTTTTTTTAATCATTATTATTTTTTATTTATGAGGTTATAATAATTGAGGATGGTTTTACTTGTATCACTGTAGAGTGTTTTACAAGGGAAGGTGGGGAATTATTGTCTCTCCACTTTTTTTTTTCTCCGCAATATAATCTCTCAACCCCGTCATTATAACTCTCAACCACTTTTTTCGTTCCCACCCCCCTGCATGTCGGGATTTTTTCTTTCATGCCCGACACACATGTGCTGTGACTGTGGCCGGCTTACGCGTTATAATCAGTACCTGCATTTGCATTACGGTCTTAAATAGTATGGAGGTACTTCTATAATGACATTTTACCTCCATAACTATATGGGAAAACCACAGAAAACCCGACCGGTACAGAGGCTGGCAATGAAACGCACATATTCTTAGTTTATAATCATTGAAAAATATTGGTGCGCGCCGGAATCGAACCCTGGTCCCACTCTTTCGAAATGCAGGTACCGAGCCGATTAGGCTATTGCCAACCTTTATTTTTTATTTAAATTATTATAATAAAAGTTTTTAATAAAAATAATTTTATGATTAATGGTAGGACCACTTCCGCCTTCTCTCCCACCTCTTCCTCTTCCTCCTCTCCTATCTCCTCTTCCACGCCTTCCAATTCTGCCACGGCCTCGCCCCCAAAACTTGGTTCGTCCTCTTGGGCCGGGAAAATGGCGCGCCGTAGCATAATTTTCGGCTAAAAAAAAAAAATAATAAATGAAAAATTTTAAATTCAATTAAAAAAAAAACATTGAGTCTGCTCAGTCGATTTCAGTCCTGAGTAAACCAAGTTAGATTAAGTCTAATTAAATATGCTTCTATTATACTAAATCTATAGTCTTGTCTATATTTATACAAATCTAAAACTTTAGATTTCCGAGACTTAAAGGAAGGGAAAAAGGAAGATATGTTAGGAATTTAATTGTCATTAAAATATTAAAAGTGTTGAAAATTAATATAAATTATAAATTTAGTTTGTGGATATTTGAACCCATTATATACAGCTATTACTGGAATGTTATTTTTGTTTAATGCGTTAAGACATGTGTTGCATAAAGCAATTTTGTAGTTTGACACATGAGGAAGAATTATATTTAATATCTTTGTGTTGAACAGATGCAGATTTTAAATCTTCTTCAAACCACAATCTATCACATACTGAGCAAACATGCCCAAACGAGTTATTGATAAATTTTTCCTTAAATTCATTGTGTGCATTTTGATGCCTGTGAAAAGTAGAATAAGGTACACGTAAATCATTATCTTGAATTCGTCTCGTATTATTTCTAATATTGACATTATTTTTTTCATCATCGATATTATTATTATTAATATTATTATTATCACCATTATTGTTATTATTGTTATTATTATTATTATTAGCATTAATAATATTTGATGATGTTTGAAAATCTTCAATAATGTTTTCTGAAAGGTTTGTCAATGATTTTTTTCTTGCTCTAAACTCACGAACACGTTCTCTTGAAGTTTTATTTTTTTCAATTGGTAAAGTCAAAGTCGAAGGTTGAGAATTTTCTTGTTCTTGATGTACTTCAACTTCAACAGTGATTCGCGTCAAATAATTTGACTTGATTTTCTTCATATTTTTGTCTTTTTCGAGCTCTGTAGTCACGACTACGCTCTGCTGGAGTTTTTGGTTTAGTTTTTGTAATGATGGACGATGAGATATTAAACTCTTGGCTAGCTGCATTTTTTAAAGCCTTCTTCCGCTCTCTAAATTCACGTGAACGTTCTGTTGATGTTTTACCTGGCCGTCTAACAAATATTTTATTTTTAATTGTTTCACATTCTCGCACCACAATTTTTGGCATTGCGATCTGAAAATGATAAGTTATTTGAATTTAATATTTAATAAAAATAATTAAAGAGAATTATTAAAATACATTTATTTTATATTGTTTGAAAAATAATATAGTAAAATCTCAGATGTTGAATATTAAATTAAAATTCCTCGTGATTTTTTGTAAATAGTAAAAATACCTGACCTCAATTTAAATTTATACAAAATCATTGTAAATTAATGATAACTATAGAAATTCCAGGTTTTAAATTAAAATTTTGTCAAGAGAATTTATGAAATATTGTTATTTATATTTTATGCAAAATGATTTATTGAAATCTCAAATGACGAATTGTAAATAAAAATGCCACGTGTTTTTTGTCAATATTAGAAATTATTAATTAAATTTTTTTTTTTAACTTAAAATTTAGAAAAGCGAATTTATCAAATATTTTTATTTTATGGAAAATGATTTATTGAATTATTAAATGACGAGTGGAAAGTTGAAATGCAACATGTTATTTGTAAATATTAAAACTACCTAACCTTCAAACCAATTAGCCTAAAAATTGTAAATAAACAAAAAGATAACAGATATATTACTTACTTCGAGTAACTGCTTAGTATATAGGACGACTTTAAAATTTATCACAAAATATTATTCATAAAGTTTATTTATAAATTTAACTCACTGTTTATACACTGCATAAGTGCTAATAATATTGTAAATAGATGAAAAATCTGCGTTTACTGCAAATGACGTTATGCGACAGATTTGCCATCTAAAGTTCTAACAATTAACTAGTAAACGAATACACAAACCAATATAGCATGTATTATTTCTCAATATCCCTTATTCTCTCTCTCGTTCAATCTTTCTCACTATAGCTCTCTCCCACCTCTCGCTCCATGGCACTGTGCGTGATACGACAATCGCTCTATCTCACTTTTTCTCTCGATCTTTCTCACTTGCTTGCTCCCTACTCTCACTCCATCGCTAGTTGCTTCATGCTACGTTCGCCCTGTCTTACTCTCTCTCAATCGGTCTCGATCGCTCTCTCTCTCTTTTTCGACACTTCCGTTGCATACTTGCGTGACGTTACATTTGTAAAAATTTTACCCTCATGCGCCTAAAGAAGTTTCACTTCAAAAAATAAGTATGTAAAGTTGTTTGATAGTTATAACGAGTGGCTATCACTTCGACTAGATTACCTGGATTTTCCAATAAATTTTCAATAGAAAATTTGCCTTGATTAAGTTATTCTCTACTTGACTTGGGTATGAAGGTACAATCTGCTGAAATTAACTGAATAATATTGTCTTTCCGCATACTTAGTTTATCTTTAGTATAAGAAAATTGTAAAGGGACTATCAGTAGGATTTTCCGTATTTCATAATAGTTGGATTTAGTTCGTTTTCTCGTCGAGTCATTGTCGTTTGAACTGTCACTATTTCTTTTTTCTGAAATTGCCTGGCAATCCTCCAATGTGTTCTCGAGAACAAGTTCACACCGTACACCACTGACACAGTCTCTTAAAAACTTAAATTCTGGCAGTACGTGCAAAACTTTATTACTGACATTTTCCTTGACATTTTCACTGACATTGTTCTTGACATTTGACTCGCAAGGCACACTACCACTAAAGTCTTCCAAGGACATAAGTGTTGAATGTGCCCGCAAAGTCCTGAAATTTGGCTCATACCGCGCTCCATTTTTACACCCTCCTAAGAGGTGATGTATTGGATTGGCGTTTTGAACCCCTTGACAAAAATTTGGCTTCCATCGCACCTCGCTGTTATAGAACCCTAAGGTCTGAAGTTCCGAGTAAGCATGTAAAGCCCCATGAAATAAATTCGCTCCAACAAGAGCACCTTGACATTGACAGTTATCTTTTGAACACACTGGAGTCACTTCGGTATTTTTATCACAAGACATTGTTTTTATATTACTTATAGAATTCATTTTAAAAGAATTTTCTAAATTATCTGCCAGAAAAATAGAGCCTACAAATGCTTCAACATTGAATTTACTATCGGTCTTATCTTTAATCTTTGCGCTCGTGGCGAAATCTACAACTGGTATCTTGTCTGCGCAGTCAAGTACCGATTCTAGACTTCTAGAGCTGATTGATGAATTTTTATGTTGTTCGTCTTCTAAATTCAGAGTTTTGTTAACGTCAGGGTCAATAGGATTTCGGGAGAGGGCATCGGCATTAGAGTTAATTTTACCGGGCTTAAAGACTATGTCAAAATCATATTCGTTTAACTTGATTCTCCATCTCAATAATTTTGAAGTTGGGTCTTTAGTGTTGTGAAGCCAGACTAAAGGGCGATGATCGGTTACGAGGGTGAAAGAATGACCATATAAATAAGGTCGAAAATGATTTACTGTAAAAATTATAGCAAGGAGTTCCTTTTCGGTGGTAGAGTAATTTACTTCTGTATTTGAAAGCCCTAGCGGATCCGTATACACTGTGTATACTAGGTGTAAATTCGGTGTAAACTTGGTGTGGTGTATACTGGGGGGATACAGTAGGTATATTTGGTATTTTTCGGATAAACACTTAGTATAGATGAAAAATACACTCAATATACTCGGTGTGAATTCGAATCATATAACACAAGTTCACACCGAGTATACACCAAAAAAATTTTTTATCTCCAGACAGTGACAAAGTTGTCAGAGTTGTCAGTGAGAAAATTTTTTTCGAATAAGGGAAGTAGGTATGGATCGCCTGGAAATGACCTGAAACGAACAAATAACATAAAATCAGATGAACGTTTCTTGGTGTATCACTTTCAACGCGTACACTGTAAAAAATTTTCCAAATCCCATTCTAAGAGAAATTTTGTTCAACAAAAAAAAATAAATATTTACTTGAAATAACCTAAAATAAATAAATAAGAGGACATTAAGACGTTTAATTTTTTTGGTGTAACATGTTGAATGAAAAATTTTAAAGGACAAAAAAATTTGTAAGTCCTAAAAACTTAAAAATTTTCCAGTCCTGTCTAAGAGTAATTTTTTTCGAATAAAAAAAAATTATATCTGTATGGACTGGAAATAACTTCAATTGGATAAGTAAAATAATTTTAACATGTATTTTTTTTTAGTTTGAAAACTTCACTGTTTATATTGTCCAAAAATCTCAATATTTGTTGACTTACGCAGGCGCCTTGCGTAGTTTCAATACATTCTGTACTGTGCGTTAACCTACAAATAATATAAATTTAGTCATTAAGACTGTTGTGAATGATATATTCATTAATGTAATTATTCATGGAGTGAATAAAAGTAAAAATACTTATTTTACTAAATAAACAAAAGATCATCCTTATTTCTAATATTTTTACTTTCTTACATCATCGATTCGTTGCAAATTAGGTTTAATTATTAAGTGCACTAATCTCAAAAATAAAAAAAGTTAACATAACATACTAAAACGGCTTGAATTTTGATGTTTGAATTTGTCGCAATGTTTTTTGTGTGAGCTTATGTTCGGCGAAGCTACAAAAATTCGGCTGTCTTTATGTTATTTATCCATTTTCAGCCAAAACATACCTACTTTTTTTTATCATGAAAAATTTTCTCCGGAGTCAGACTTCAAAATTTTTTGGCTGGTGTAAACCCGGCATTAAAGATACACCGGAAAATGGTGTCTTGATGTCAAGTTATGTATCAGTTTTAGGCAGCTTATTGTTGATCTACACATATATTTATGAATCGAAAAATTATTCTATTTGACACTTAGAACAATTTTAATCTTTGGGACTTTGAAATTTTTTGACGGTGTGAACCTGGCATAAGTCATACATTGGAACATGGTGTTTTAATGTCATTGAATTTATCAGTTTCTGGCTATTTGTAGTCCATTGGTATTTAAAAATTAAAAATTTTTTTACGATTCAGCACTTCGAAAAATTTTAAGCTGTGGGACTTAGAAATTTTTTCACGGTGTAAACCTGGCATGTCATACACTGGAACATGGTGTCTTAATGTCATTGAATTTATCAGTTTCTGGCTGTTTGTAGCCCATTGTTATTTAAAAATTAAAATTTTTTTTACGATTCAACACTTGGAAAAATTTCAAACTCTGGACTTTAAAAAAATTTTCGGTGTATACGCGACGTATACTTTGGGTGAATTCGACACGTATACACTGTGTATACTTGGTGTATACTGAGCATAAACCGATCCGTTAGGGAGTGTTCGAGAAGCAAAGGAAATTGGCAAGTCCTTCCCAATTGGACCTTGACTTAAAACTGCACCAAGTGCATAATTAGAAGCATCGGTAGTAACTATAAATTTCTTATTAAAATCTGGGTATTGGAGTAACGGTTCGCTACATATCATATCCCTTAACGTCTCAAATGAACTCTGTTGGGTGTCACTCCATTTAAAGATAGCCTCCTTTTTTAATAGGGAAGTTAAAGGTTTTGCTAATTTAGAAAAGTCTTTGATAAAACGTCTATAATAACCCACTAATCCTAGGAATGATTTTATATCTTTTTTACTGTTGGGTACACAAAATCCCTTTACGGCTTGAATCTTTTGTGGATCTGGTTTTACACCGCCATCTGTAATTAGATGTCCTAGGTAAACTATTTGTTTTTGTAAGAAATGACATTTTTCAGGAGATAGCGTAAGGCCGGCATTTTGCAAACGGGCAAGTAACTTTCTTAATTTATTTGAATGTTCTTCTAAAGAATTTGCATAAACTACGATATCGTCCATGTAAACAAATAACTCGACTCCCTGAAGTCCCGAGAGAATGCGATCCATAAGACGCTGAAAGGTCGTGGCCCTGTTGAAAAGCTCCAATAAGATCCCATCAAAAGCGACAAAAGCCACTTAGAAACCAATAAAATTTATGGGTTTCTAAGTGGCTTTTGTCGCTTTTGATGGGATCCTATTGGAAATTTTAAACAGGGGGGAGCATTTTTTAAGCCAAAGGGCATACGGTTGAATTCATAATGACCATAAGGGGTCGAAAAAGCAGTTTTATGTTTAGAGGTTGGATCCATCATTATCTGATGAAACCCAGAAGCAATAAGGTCGAGTGTAGTGAAATATTTTGCATTCCCTAATTGGTCAAGAATATCTATTATATTTGGGAGTGGATAGGCGTCACTAACTGTTTTTTCATTTAGACCACGATAATCAATAACCATTCTCCAACGAGGCTCGTTTGAAGGGCCTGGTTTTTTTCGAAACAATCCACACAGGTGAATTTTATGAAGAGTCAGAGCTTTGAATGATGTTGGCTTTAAGGAGCTCATCTACTTGTTTCTGGACTTCCTGTTTTAATGATTGGGGATTCCGATACTGTTTCGTATTAATTGGTACCTCATCAGTGGTAACTATTTTATGTTTTAATATATCGGTAGCTTGTAATTTATCACCCGGGAGATGAAATTGAAATGGAAATTTTTTTATTATGGCTAAAACGCTGGTTTTTTCTAATTCATTTAAATGATCTAAATTAAGATTTTCTGTCAATAATACAAATCTATTGGCGACGGCTTGCTCAGTTATTTCCTCGGAAGATCTCGTTTTTTTATTCCGCGTCATCGAGGGTAGAATCTCAAAATCTTCGATCTCTACAGGCGGGATCGTTAAATTTACTGGATTGGTTAGGGTATTAATAGCAAAAATTTTAACATGATTATTTATAGGTGTCGTCAATACTTCACCGAGATAAACTCCAGGTCCCGTATTAATCCTTTTTATGTAACCAGGTTCTTTTCGGTCGCCCTTAATTTTAATCGTCAGTAATTTTTTTGTTCTAGGAGGTAGATAATGGGATGTATGGCCACTCAATTCAATTTGTTGGTCGCCTAAAATTAAATGACCCGGTAGATTATCTTTAAAAATTAACTGAGCTTCTTGTTTTTGCCAAAAGGGTACTCCGAGAATACCTTCCTGTTTAATGGGGAATGAATTTTCAACTATTTGAAATTTTATTATTATACCATGTACATTAAGTTCGACTTCCCCGTGAGTGTGTAACATACCTGAACCAATTCCCGTTAGATTAAAAATAACGTTTGAATTTACGAGAATTTCGGAAGTGAGAGAGTTAGCTTTTATTAAATTTAATTGTGCACCGGTATCTATTAGAAATATAGCTTGTTTATTATTGAATTTATTATTATTTAACTTTATGGTGGGTAGGCCAGGGGTGTCGTGAATATTTAATTCGTAGTTGACTCGGTAGATTGCGAACGCGCTACCACTTCGGTGTTCCGTGTCGCGTTCTTCCGCGGAACCTCGTTTGAGTTTAAATTACTGCTGTTACGAGCATTTTTTCTACGCTCCCTATATGCTTCTAATTTACTTGGATATTTCTCAAAACAGTTTTCTTTACGGAAGCCTGGTAGTGACACGTTATGTAGCCATGGTAGTACCTCTGATTTGGCTGCGTCTGTTGACATACATAGTATGTCGGTCGTAATTTTTTAAAGGTGGCGCTATTTGTTTATTCCACTAAGGGACTAACAAGAGGATTATTCCATAAAATATAATAATAATTTTAGTCCAAACTTAAAAATTAAATGTAATAAGAAATTCACTCAACCCTATGAAAAAGCTATTTATTCAAGCTCTTTTAATACATAAAATAATCAGAAAGAAATCTAAACATTTGTATACATTTGGTATGTATTTATTTATTTATTTATTCATGTCTAATAATCCAGTTTTTTTTATTTATTGTCAAACTGTTATCAGCAGATATCTGACAACTATTTACATTCTATTCTATTAATAAAATCATTCTTAAAAAGGCTCTCTTATATATTTTTAATTTTACAAGAGAAATTTTTGAATAAGTATTTATTATTAAAATTTAATCGTTTTGAAAATAGATAAATATCTCAACGTCAGTGCTATGAATTATTGCATTTTTTTTGAGCATTTATTAATGAAAAATATTCTTTTTATTTTTTGCAGTTACTGTCAATAAATTTGTAAACCATGTCTAGAGAATCATTGATAACAAAATATTTCAAGGAAGGTTTCACATATAATGAGATAGTAAATTTTTTATTTAAGTATCACAATATTTCAATTTCTCGTCGACACCTCATTCGAATTCTTCAAAAGCTTGGACTGAAGCGTAAGGGAATCGTTGAAGATTCTTTAGAATCTATCTGCAGGGCAGTGATTGATGAAATTTTTAGTGGTGGCTCTTGTATTGGCTACAAAAGAATGTGGCAACGTTTAAGGCTAATTTATGGCTTAAAAGTAAAAAGGAGTACGGTTGATAAAATTTTGCATCTAGCCGATCCAAATGCAATTGAAGAGAGATCTCGTCGACGCTTGATACGGCGTAAGTACCCAGTTCCAGGGCCTAATTTCCTATGGCATATTGATGGTTATGATAAATTAAAGCCCTTTGGCTTTGCCATTCACGGATGCATCGATGGATTTTCCAGAAAAATTTTATGGTTGGACGTTGCAACATCTAACAATAAACCGGAAATTATTGCGTATTATTATTTAACAACGGTACAGAAATTGAAACTGGTTCCAACTTTGATACGGTCAGATTATGGAACCGAGAATTGTCTAGTTGAAGCCCTTCAACAAAGTCTACGATTTTACCATGATGATAGTCTATCAGCTTGGAAAAGCTTCATCAAAGGGAAAAGCACGTCTAATCAGCGGATAGAGAGTTATTGGTCTCAGCTTAGGCGTCATGGTTTAGATTTTTGGATTAATTTATTTAAAGACTTACGTGAGAGAGGTCTTTACAACGATTCATCTATGATACATGTCGAGTGTTTACGATTTTGCTTTGGGCACTTAATTAGAGCTGAATTAGAAACAATTCGCCACGAGTGGAATCGGCATAGAATAAGAAAACAAAAAAATCGTCATATAGCTCCGGGGAAACCAAATTGTTTATATTACCTTCCTGAAGTTATTGGGGCCAAAGATTACATGAAACCAGTCAATGAGCATGCAATTGATATTCTGAAACAAGACTACACTTTGAAGCCTAAACTATACAATGAAATTTTTTGTCAATTAGTTAAAGTATTGATACCTGATATACAAGTACCTCTGAATGTTGAAGAAAGTGTTGAACTTTATTTACAAATTTTAAATTTATTAAAAGTTTATACATAGTTCATCAGATTAATCAGAAAATAATGTTTATAAGTAATTTATTTATAAATTTTCAAGTAGTTCGGTGTTTGTAAAAAAAAAAAAAACGATGATTTCGTATCAAATTCAACTACAAAATAATGTAAAAAAAAAATGTATAATTTTTAATATTTATTACTACTACTGATTTCTTCTCTTTATTGTTCAAAAAGTTTCTTTTCGTTTATTTATTTATGAGGTACGCTTACATCTATATAATAATTGAAAAATCACACAGGATTCATGACTATGAAAGTTAACTATTATGAAAATATAATTGTAATATTACAATCATATGATTAATTATTCATAGATCATCATTGTTTGAGTTTAATTCACCGCCAAATAATACTTTATCAAAGTAGAACTCAAAGTTATTCATGATTCATTACGTGGTAATTTTGAAGAATTAGTACTGAATAAAAGATTAAAACAAATTTTAATTAATCATAAATTTAATACTGAAATTGGAGTGAATAGTATCTTTTATTTTTCAGGTATGAAATAAATGTTGTTTCTTACGCACTTGATGAAAAGAATGAAGTTTCAGCATCTTATCTTATCAGTTTATTGTTATGTTAATAAGTCATTATTTTTTTTTATTTTAAAATTTCTATTAATTTTTTATTGGTCGATATTAATTAGAGGAAAAAAGATTCTTGAATTCATTTCTATGGATCAATATTTTTGACCCAGTTTTAAAAATGATTGTTTGTTATCATGTAAAGCACCTTGTTTTCATAATTTTTCGCACTAAAGAAAATATTGCAAGAAAAAGTTGATTTTAATCTATTATAGGTAAATATTATTTTTTACATAATTGAAAATAAATTGTTTATAAACAAGTAATTTTATAATTCATTTTCCAAGATTTATGTTAGAAAAATCTGGTTGGATTATCTTCATAGGTATTTAGGAATATTTCTTTGTCATCCGGTCTATTTAGGTGTGGCTTCTGATTTTACTTCAGAACCATCGAAAAAACTAACTACTTGTTGGCTAATTAACCATTGTTTCATAAACTAAGCTCAGTTAACCAGCTAATTTATCGGCTCATAGGCTAAGATAATATTCTCATTTCAGTTTTGATACGCTGAAGCTTTTTCGATGTATCTTGTAAAAATAAATTCATTTTTATGTTTAAAAGTACGCATTTTTAGTCATTCATTGTTATACGGATTAATTTATTACATAATTGTATTTTAATTAAAATAATATTTTTTTTCCATTAGTTTTCAATGCATAAATTACGTAAAATATGTGCAGCTAGTAGAGATATAGTGATTGATCCAGAGCAAATGATTCCCGAGCCAACTAAGGAAAAGAAGAAATTAAATTGACTATTCTATTGACTAGTAAAGCACAGACAATCATTTGAGTACAGATATTACCGCCGCTAATAACTTTTTTCAAGACTTAATTTGGGATACAGTTATGCCTTTTTTCTCCAAACTGGGTAAATATGTAATTTTATTAATTTATTTTTTTCAATACATTATTATTAATCAGTTCTTTGTATTTCAGGGCTAGAACTGAAAATTAAAGACTACGCACAAACATAAAAATATATTGACCACAGCAGATTTTGATGTAAGCTTCAATGTTACGCCTTCGATTAATTCAGGAGCTTTAATTGATTACCAAGTTATTTATTTAATGAATATACAACTATTTTTAATGAGTATACAACTATTTTTAATGAGTATACAACTATTTTTAATTATTTATTAAATCTTGATAATTAAAACGATGTCTAATAAATTACGAATTTAAGTCTAATACATTAAAGATTAAAAGTTGAAGTTTAAGATTAAAATAAGGATAAAATAAGTGAAATTCACAGAATTATTATACTGAGTTATTATCTGAATTGATAACATTGAAATTTTATACTTTAAATTTTTCTTTTTCTATATTAATTTCCAAATTTTTATTTGAATTTAATTTTATTTTACCTTGTCCATATACAAGTTATAAACAAATTATTTATATGCAATGTTATGTACTTTATGTATTATGCACTCACAGAAACTATTTTTCTTGTAAAAACTGTATATACTCTGTAATAGAAATTGCCATTCGGCCTGTGCCTTGGCATCAATAAACAAAGTCTAAATCTAAATCTATAGATCAAAAAATTAATAATAATTTTTATTTTATTGATGCATAGGATGGCGTACTGATTATCAACTATTATTCGACGTTCAAAGAAAGAATATGGTTAAAAAAGTTCAACTTTACCTTAAGCTCAATTAATATGTAAAAAATTTGCAATTAGAGTAAAACAATCACATTGTTAGAATAAAGTTGAGAATTTTTTTTTCAATCAAACTGATTATTCAAAATTATAATCGCATTCAAAGAATAATAAATAAATTAAAAACTGTACAAAAATAGAGGAACAATTTCATGTAATTAAATGTTACTCAATTATTTGTGTCTTATTGTATTCTTTAATTTTTGCAGTTGCCATTTTATTTTTTTTCATACATAGCGATATATGACCATACATACATTTAACATTCATAAAAAATTGTAGTAAGAAAGCTTTATTCTTCATTTTAGCTATAAAGAATCGAGAAGTGACTTTATTAATAAGATATTTCATTTAAATTACAGATATTTAAAATTATAATAAAAGACAATATAATACAATATTCTTTTACACGATTCAAAGACCGAATAATGTAGGTAAAGTTATTTTAATAACGACATATTTTAACTATAATTAAAATTTAATTATTTCAATAATTTGTTTATTTTCAAAATTTTCATAAAACTTTTAGTAGTTGTAGAATTATTATATATTTTACTGTTAAATATTGAAAATTTTAGAAAAGAAAAGACAACAATAAAACTTAATCGTGAAGTACTTAAAATCTGATGATGAAACTATATTACAACATCTTTAAACTTTGAATTTAATGATCTTAAATATTTACACTCATGAAATATTTAATACTTTATTATATATATTTCATTGTAAAATATGAAAAGCATACAGAAGTAAAATTTGGTTTTAAAATAGTCACAATTTTTTAAACTTCAATGTAAATCATACGTAATTAATGAAAATAATTATTTATAAATATTCAAGTGTCTAAAGTAAGTTGAATCTTACTTTCAAACAATTATCAAATACTATTTTAAAAAATATATTTTAGAATTTGCGATTACAATCTATCTTCAGAAAAATTAAAACGCTGGTCATTGTTAAAATCTGCGGTCCCGACAAACTTTGACTTTAACAAAACATTAAGATGTTAACAAAATTCCTTAATATTCAGCATCATAAAAATTATGAATTAATCATGATTATAAATTATAATTTATAATCATCAAATCATGACTATTAGATTTTTAAAAATCGAAATTTGAAACCGCTATAGAAAGTTTTTTTTTAAATATACACTGGCTTTGATCTATATAAAGGCTTATGTGTTCTGACAAAACAAGTTTTAATATAGAGAAAAAAATGAAATACAAAAGAAAAGCAAATTGTAAATTTGCGAAAACATTTTGCACCAAAAACTATTATTTTGATAGAGAATTGACGTATTATGATGAAAGAAGGGCAAAGTCGTTGGTCCTGATGATAGTAAAATTTAAGCAGACAAAGATTAAGTGACAAAGTTCTATGCATTGTTGAGAAAACTCGGGGAGAAAATCAACAACGCTTTTGGTACTGCTCACTTCATGTTCATAACTCTATGATAGGCGATAGATTTGATGTACATGCTAATGGATTCTTGATGAAAAAAGAGCTTGAATACTTTGCTTGAGCTCTTGATAATCCTGAAAGATTATTACTAGCAATTCTTGGTAATGCCGAAATTGTTGAAAAAAAAAACACAACTAATCAATAACTTATTGTTGAATGAAATTAACGAAATGATTGTTGGTGGTGGTATGGTTTATACTTTCCTTAAAATGTCTAATAGAATGAAAATTGGAAATCTACTGTTCGATGAAGAAGCTTAAAAAATTGTAAATGACCCTTAGGGAAAAGCTATAAAAAACAATGTTCATGTTTATCTTTCAATAGATTTTGTTGCAGCAGATAAATTTATTGAAGATCAACCGTAAGAGCTGCTGTTAACTCTGAAATTTCCGATGAGTGGATAGGACTAGACGTTGGTTTTAAACCCTGTGAATTATTTACTGAGACAATCAAAAGAGCTAAAGCAATGGTATGCTACACGTTACTAGTCGATATATTTGAGTTTGAAAACTTCAGCAAAAATACAAAAAGTTTGATAGACAATGTTGTTAAGGCAACAACTTGTGAATCTATCATAATTATCAGTGGTGGAGATACAGCAGTTTGTGCTTCTAAATCAAAAACTGAAGATGAAGTTAACCACGTAAGTGATGACAGTTTAGAACTGTGCTTATGCAGTATTTTTTAACTGGAGCTTAGTTTGGGCACTTCCGCTGAAAAGTTAAATTTCGGCCGGAAGTGCCCAATTAAAACCTCCTGCTAAAAATTCTATGAAAATCAAATCTATCGTCTTACCCCAAAATATCTTAGGAAAGGCCTAAACACAGCTGATTTCAAAAGCGGAACTGAAAATTCCAATTTTAAAAGGCCCATCAAGGAAGTTACATTTTGGCACACCCTAATATATATATACTAGCTGTTACCCGCCTGCTCCGCTGGACACTCAAAATTATATTTAGAATTGAATAGAATTTTATTTTTAGATCTAGACTTGAAATTTAATTGGAGTATTATTTTGACTTGCACAGATTCCAAATTCCATTGGATTGGCCTGTACTTTTTATCTATGTAATTATTCTGGCTAATATTCATTGTAACTTTCAATGTGTAATCACTATACTATTCTCGTGGCTATCTTCCAAAAATGCACAATGATTGACACGAAGAAAAAAATATTTAAATCAGTTGACCTTGAAGGCCATCCCTGTAATTTCTTGTTTCTTTTATTATTCTATTAAATTTTATATCTGTAGGAATTGTATTTGAAGAATATGAATTTTTTGACAATTATCACTCCTGCGCTCCTATGTTTGGGAAGAATTCCGTAAGATCCTATTTGAGATGGTTTCTATATTATAAATAAAAGGTTCCAACAAAACTTCGAGTCCATAGAAACTCGTGTTTGAAAATGGGAGAGTTTCATTGTTAACTCCCCTTGCAATCCCTTATCGGGTTAGAATTCGAGAAAATTCATTCTCAGCTGAACTTGACATTATCCACGAAGATTCCTACTAAATTTGGAGTCTATCGAAGTTACAGTTCAAAAATTAAAATTTTAGATTTTAACACCTACCCCCGCAATCTCTATCGGAAGTAGAATTTTTTGAAATCCATTTTAAGATGATTTCCTCATGGCATATAAAAGATTCCTACCAAATTTACAGCTTTTAGAAGCTATATTTTGGAAATTAAGCTTTTTTTATTGTTAAATCCCCCTGCAATCTTTTATTGGGGGTTGTTCGTCGTCAAATTTGCTTAGATTATTTCTACATCACATATAGAAGATCCTTACTAAATTTGGATTCTATAAGAGCTATTAGAAAAGGGGACTTCTCATTGTTAACTCCCCCACAATCCCTTTTGGAGTTAGAACTCGAGAAAATCTATTCTCAGTTGAACTTGACATTATACACGGAGATTTCTACCAAATTTAGAGTCTGTAGAAGTTGCAGTTTGGAAATTAAAATGTCAGATTTTAACACCCACCCCCGCAATCTCTATCGGGAGTAGACTTTATTGAAATTCGTTTTGAGATGATCTCTACACGAGAAATAAAATATTCCAACCAAATTTGGAGTTTTTAGAGGCTATATTTTGAAATTAAGATTTCTTATTGTTGACACCCACCCCCGCGATTCTTATTAGGGGTGGTTCGTCGTAAAATCCGCTCTTAGATCATTTCTATATCACAAATAAAAAACTCCTTCCAAATTTGGCGACTATCGGAGCTGTAGCTTAGAAATTAAACAATTTTAATAGTTAATACTCCCGCAAACCCCTGTGAGGTGAGCTATCGTAAAATTCGTTCGTATATTATTTCTACATCTCTTACAGAAAATTCCTACCCAATTTGGAGTCTAGAGAGCTATAGTATGAAATCGGGAATTTTTCATTGTTAACGCCCCCGCATTCTTTTTTGGGGTAGGATACGGTAAAATTCGTTCATGAATTATTTCTTCATCTCACAAAGAAGACAGCTAGCAAATTTGGAGCATGTAGGACCTATAGCTTGGAAATTTAAAATTTTTATTCTGAACACCCTGTCACGGGGCTCCTTCATTATCCGTTGAAGGTCCTCACCCTAGCCGCGTTTAGTTATCGACGGATCACTGGGCGCTGTGGTCTAGGATGCTCGCGCAGTAACAATAAAAATTAACATAAGTTCCGGGGCCTAGAAAATAAGCGTTCCGCGGGTGGGGATAATTCCACACCAGGGGCAAGTGAAGTTGGCGTACCGAAAAGCGACATTGTGAAGCCGGAGCCCGAGACACCAGCACGAGATCTTGGAAAACAGGTAATTATTTATTTTCCTCTGAGTTTCTTGTGGAACCTTCAGAGCGATTAATTGAACATTTATAATTGATATTTATTGCTGTAGGCATTTTAGCCAAGCCTAAAAATATCCCTCCTCAATAATTATGCCTCTTAACTATCCTGGAATTTCCAGATTTCATTTACCAAGTTGACTAAATCCCGAGCTACGACGCAACCAACCAGATCCGGAGATTACCTGATAGAGCTGTGTGTAATTTGGCGGACAAAATTCTGCCTCAGAACCGAAGGCCATAGGAAACGACAACGGAAGCCGAATTAAAAGAGAAAAGAAATCGCCAAAAATTCTCAGGTACAGAAAATTTAACACCGTCGGTAAATTATTGCGTCGCTCCCGGAAATTCTAGGCACAGGCCAGGTTCCGTCTTCTCAATCACCCTACTTGATTAATTAATTATCCGAATCTCAAAATAAAATATCTAGAATTATAGAGTCGAAGTTAAAATTAGTTAAAATGAAATTTTGAATAAATAGAAAATTTGACAAGTCGAAAAATTTCAAATTAAAAAATAAAAAAAGAGGTTAAAAATTACCCAAATTAATATTTCTATAAAAAATTGGTCAAAATAAGTTCAGAGATTAAAAATTTATAAAATCAAGAAAGTTCAATATCGACAAATTTGAGTTAAATTATGCGTCATTCATCTGAGCTTGAAATTCTGTAATGATTAAATTTATTATAAATTATAAATTAAAAATAAAAACTAAAAAGGGAAGTAAAAAATTAGAGATTTATCCGAAAGTTAGATTAAAATTGAATAATAAAATCCACAATTAAAAATAAATTAAAATTCCTAAAATGAAAAATTATTCATTAAAATTACAACTTTGAGAAAAATATCAAAGTAAATTTTTAAATAAAAAATAAAATTCTTTTAATTCTAGAAAATTACAATTTTCAAGCTTGAGTAAATTAATTTATAAAAAATTACAAGCGTAAAATTGTCAATAGATCAAAATTGTTCAAAAAACTTCGAATAAATAAGAATTGTCGCAGAAATTCCAGTATGATAAGTTTCTAAGGAGAAATAATTAACATAAAATTTGGCCTTGGAAAAATTTAGCCAAGTTGACGACTAAGTGCTCAGAATTCTTTACTGGAATTCAAAATAATGGCATAAGCCGATTATTCAAGGCAGTTTGAAGATTCGAGTAAAATTTTGTCTAAAATTTTGGTTGAATAAAACGCTGCTGTGATATTAACTTAACTAAGCAGACCAAAATTAAATAAAATTATTTATCGAGAAGTCAAGTTAGGGGACCGGGAAAATTGATTCCCAAGGAAGTCATGTTGAAAAAAGTATTTAAGAATTTTGAAAATGATTGAGTAGAGTCAAGAGTGTGTTTGGATAGTATTATATTATTATTGTGTAAAAAAATTAAATTTACATTATATACTCCTCGTTCACGGGCTGTCGAGGGAGGTTAGTATTAGCAGGTTGTGTCGACTAGTGTCATGGTATCCTCCTCTGTCCTAGTCGACTTCCAGGTTCCTTGAGTCCCGCAGTGAGGGTCCGGGCGACAGCAGAAGGGGCTAAGGACGGTTTGAACCTTAGGCAGGGGTCCGGGCGACCCACCCAAGGTCGGAAATCTAGAGTCTTAGGAAGCGTTAGAGGGAGTTCACTGTGCGACACCGCGACTTAGGTAGAAACTTTGCGGTATAGGCAGCTCCATATGCCAGGGGTACCAAGTCAGGAATAAGTAACTTTATGATAGAAAACACTACTGATATGAGGGCACGCTCGCCTTATAGCAGGGCCATCGTAGGAATAAGCCAAACTATGATAGAAACTGCACAGTATAGACAGCTCGCTTCAGAGGGTACTGTTTGAGGATTAAGAAAATTTTTCGAATATGTGAGTGTGTGTGAGAATTAAAAGCCAGAGTTTAATTATGTAAAAAGTCAAGGAAAATAAATTCATGATCAATGTCAAATCTACTTGTTATTATTATTTATGTCGAAATTTTTTATGAAGATTTCTCTCTCGACCCTGTGATATCTCTTTTGCTTGGACACACAGGTTCTGGAAACCGCATAAAAATTCCAGTGGCGCCCTTAACTATTAAATTTAAATACAGTGGGTGACCAAGTGGACGGTACCAA